>NC_134269.1:218805289-218825289 GCF_031893055.1 Leptodactylus fuscus | reverse complement strand
TGTACATCACATGACCACAGACTGTATATCACATGACCACAGACTGTATATCACATGACCATGGACTGTATATCACATGACCACAGACTGTACATCACATGACCACAGACTGTACATCACATGACCACAGACTGTATATCACATGACCACAGACTGTATATCACATGACCATGGACTGTATATCACATGACCACAGACTGTACATCACATGACCACAGACTGTACATCACATGACCACGGACTGTACATCACATGACCACAGACTGTACATCACATGACCACAGACTGTACATCACATGACCACGGACTGTACATCACATGACCACAGACTGTACATCACATGACCACAGACTGTACATCACATGACCACGGACTGTACATCACATGACCACAGACTGTACATCACATGACCACAGACTGTACATCACATGACCACAGACTGTACATCACATGACCACGGACTGTACATCACATGACCACAGACTGTACATCACATGACCACAGACTGTACATCACATGACCACAGACTGTACATCACATGACCACGGACTGTACATCACATGACCATGGACGGTATATCACATGACCATGCACTGTACATCACATGACCACGGACTGTACATCACATGACCACGGACTGTACATCACATGACCATGGACGGTATATCACATGACCATGCACTGTATATCACATGACCACAGACTGTATATCACATGACCATGCACTGTATATCACATGACCACAGACTGTATATCACATGACCATGCACTGTATATCACATGACCACAGACTGTATATCACATGACCATGCACTGTATATCACATGACCACAGACTGTATATCACATGACCATGCACTGTATATCACATGACCACAGACTGTATATCACATGACCATGCACTGTATATCACATGACCACAGACTGTATATCACATGACCATGCACTGTATATCACATGACCACAGACTGTACATCACATGACCATGGACGGTATATCACATTGACATTCACATTTACTGCATCCTGAGATGTTTTTTGATCCATTTTGTATTATAGACTGTGTTAAAGGAACTTGTTACATAAGAAATTCTCTTGAATCTTTCGGCAGCACATGATAGAGCAGGAGGAGCGGAGCAGATTGATATACAGGTTTATGGGAAAAGATTCAGTATAACTTGTTATTGAGCCATTGAAATCTCTGCCTCCGCTCCTCCTGCTCTATAACATACTGCCCGAAGATAGAACACTATATACAATCTGCTCTTCCTGCTCTATAACATACTGCCTGCAGATAGGACACTGTATACAATCTGCTCCTCTATATACAATCTTCCTCCTCTATATAAAATCCTCCTGCTCTATTATATACTACCTGCAGATAGGACACTATATACAATTTGCTCTGCTCCTCCTGCCCTATAACATACTGCCTACAGAAAGGACACTATATATATATATATATATATATATATATATATACAATCTGCTCTGCTCCTCCTGCTATATAACATGCTACTTGCAGATAGGACACTATATACATTCTGCTCCTCCTGCTCTATAACATACTGCCTGCAGATAGGACACTATATACAATCTGCTCCTCCTGCTCTATAACATACTGCCTGCAGATAGGACACTATATACAATCTGCTCCTCCTGCTCTATAACATACTGCCTGCAGATAGGACACTATATACAATCTGCTCCTCCTGCTCTATAACATACTGCCTGCAGATAGGACACTATATACAATCTGCTCCTCCTGCTCTATAACATACTGCCTGCAGATAGGACACTATATACAATCTGCTCCTCCTGCTCTATAACATACTGCCTGCAGATAGGACACTATATACATTCTGCTCCTCCTGCTCTATAACATACTGCCTGCAGATAGGACACTATATACAATCTGCTCCTCCTGCTCTATAACATACTGCCTGCAGATAGGACACTATATACAATCTGCTCCTCCTGCTATATAACATGCTACTTGCAGATAGGACACTATATACAATCTGCTCCTCCTGCTCTATAACATACTGCCTGCAGATAGGACACTATATACAATCTGCTCCTCCTGCTCTATAACATACTGCCTGCAGATAGGACACTATATACAATCTGCTCCTCCTGCTCTATAACATACTGCCTGCAGATAGGACACTATATACATTCTGCTCCTCCTGCTCTATAACATACTGCCTGCAGATAGGACACTATATACAATCTGCTCCTCCTGCTATATAACATGCTACTTGCAGATAGGACACTATATACATTCTGCTCCTCCTGCTCTATAACATACTGCCTGCAGATAGGACACTATATACATTCTGCTCCTCCTGCTCTATAACATACTGCCTGCAGATAGGACACTATATACAATCTGCTCCTCCTGCTCTATAACATACTGCCTGCAGATAGGACACTATATACATTCTGCTCCTCCTGCTCTATAACATACTGCCTGCAGATAGGACACTATATACAATCTGCTCCTCCTGCTCTATAACATACTGCCTGCAGATAGGACACTATATACATTCTGCTCCTCCTGCTCTATAACATACTGCCTGCAGATAGGACACTATATACAATCTGCTCTGCTCCTCCTGCTCTATAACATACTGCCTGCAGATAGGACACTATATACAATCTGCTCCTCCTGCTATATAACATGCTACTTGCAGATAGGACACTATATACATTCTGCTCCTCCTGCTCTATAACATACTGCCTGCAGATAGGACACTATATACATTCTGCTCCTCCTGCTCTATAACATACTGCCTGTAGATAGGACACTATATACAATCTGCTCCTCCTGCTCTATAACATACTGCCTGCAGATAGGACACTATATACATTCTGCTCCTCCTGCTCTATAACATACTGCCTGCAGATAGGACACTATATACAATCTGCTCCTCCTGCTCTATAACATACTGCCTGCAGATAGGACACTATATACAATCTGCTCCTCCTGCTCTATAACATACTGCCTGCAGATAGGACACTATATACATTCTGCTCCTCCTGCTCTATAACATACTGCCTGCAGATAAGACACTATATACAATCTGCTCCTCCTGCTCTATAACATACTGCCTGCAGATAGGACACTATATACATTCTGCTCCTCCTGCTCTATAACATACTGCCTGCAGATAGGACACTATATACATTCTGCTCCTCCTGCTCTATAACATACTGCCTGCAGATAGGACACTATATACATTCTGCTCCTCCTGCTCTATAACATACTGCCTGCAGATAGGACACTATATACAATCTGCTCCTCCTGCTCTATAACATACTGCCTGCAGATAGGACACTATATACAATCTGCTCCTCCTGCTCTATAACATACTGCCTGCAGATAGGACACTATATACAATCTGCTCCTCCTGCTCTATAACATACTGCCTGCAGATAGGACACTATATACAATCTGCTCCTCCTGCTCTATAACATACTGCCTGCAGATTATACTGCATTTTTCATATAGAAAGTTCTCTTTATTACTACATGCCATTATAGTGGGTAGAAGGCTCAATATGTTTAATATCTTAAAGGAATTTCCAGGACTATGATATTGACTGCTGTGGCCTCTTTCCTTCTTCTCGAGCACAGCGCCACATATCATATAATGGATATACTTGGTACTGCAGCTCATCTCCATTTATTCCACCGTGCAGCATGTTCATGGGTGTGACATCACTGACCTGAGAAGACAATGTGGAGCTGACCCTAGTGCAACAACCTCTTCCAGTATCTGACCGATCATTGTTCTGCCTGACAGACTCTCCTGATCTAATACTGCTGGTCTGTCCTAAGGTCGGGGTATCCATATCATAGTTCTGGAGAACCCCTTTAAATAGGAGGAGCAGTTCTCTAATGTTGTGCACACAATATACATGTACATGTCATCACTACGGTTAGAGATCAGGTAAGTAAAGTTATAATATGGAGAAATAATTACATGAAGTTTTATGCAGAAGAATTGAGCAAACCTGATGTATAATGAGATACGTCTGCTCCCCACTGCCATCTGCTGTCAGGAGCTGGGACTGCAAAACGCTGACAACCCGTCCCAGAAAGCTGATTGTTTGCCTTTTGTCAGGATTGGGTGACGTCTCTATGAATCTGATCGTCAGGCGACACAAGGCTTCACTATTCATTTCTATGAGACTTGTACGGATGCCAATGCAAATCTTCATCAGTTCCAGGAGATGACTTGTTAGACAATTGCCGTCAATTTGCCGTCATTTTGTCATTCAGTGTAGATTAGAAGCAGAGTAAAAACATGTTGTGTAAGCGTGTGCACCTGGCCCGAGGCGATGCGATAGCGCTGCGCCATGTCACCATCTCAGCACTGCTACATCTAGCCGGCATTCTCAGTTCTATTGGCAATTTTGTATAATAATAATAACAATAAAAAAAAATGTTATTTCTATAGCGCCAACATATTCCGCAGCGCTGTACAATTTGTAGGGTTCAGATACAGACAGATACATTACAAAGAAAGTCATTTCACACAATGGGACTGAGGGCCCTGCTCACAAGAGCTTACAATCTATGAGGTAGAGGGGGTGACACAAGAGGTAGCAGGGGCGGCATTGCTTATACAGGGGTCAGACACTTCTGTAATAGAGGTGACTGTGATTACATAAAAATAAGACTTCATGAGCCGTCGACAGTCGTGTCCTGTAACATGTGGATGGAGCTTGGACAGATAAAGTTATCCTTAGATGACATCATATCATGTGGGGTAATGTGGGAGCGGGGACAGAGGAGGGGGAAGGGTTTACGTTAGACATTGTGATCGGCCGGTCTGATAAGATGCGTCTTTAGTTTGCATTTGAAACTGTAGAAATTGGCAGTTACTCTGATTGTCCGGGGTAGAGCATTCCAGAGAAGTGGTGCAGCTCGGGAGAAGTCTTGTATACGAGCGGGGGAGGTTCTGATAATAGAGGATGGAAGTGTTAGGTCATTGAGTGAGCGGAGAGCACGGGTTGGGCGGTAGACAGAGATGAGGGAGGAAATGTATGGAGGTGCGGCATTATGGAGAGCCTTGTGGATGAGAGTAATAACTTTATATTTTATTCTATAATGAATAGGCAGCCAATGTAGTGACCGGCACAGACCAGAGGTATCGCTGTAGTGACCGTCGCAGACCGGAGGCCTCGCTGTAGTGACCGGCACAGACCGGAGGCCTCGCTGTAGTGACCGGCACAGACTGGAGGCCTCGCTGTAGTGACCGGCGCAGACCGGAGGCCTCGCTGTAGTGACCGGCACAGACTGGAGGCCTCGCCGTAGTGACCGGCACAGACTGGAGGCCTCGCTGTAGTGACCGGCACAGACTGGAGGCCTCGCCGTAGTGACCGGCACAGACTGGAGGCCTCGCTGTAGTGACCGGCACAGACTGGAGGCCTCGCCGTAGTGACCGGCACAGACTGGAGGCCTCGCTGTAGTGACCGGCACAGACTGGAGGCCTCGCCGTAGTGACCGGCACAGACTGGAGGCCTCGCCGTAGTGACCGGCACAGACTGGAGGCCTCGCCGTAGTGACCGGCACAGACTGGAGGCCTCGCTGTAGTGACCGGCACAGACCGGAGGCCTCGCTGTAGTGACCGGCACAGACTGGAGGCCTCGCTGTAGTGACCGGCACAGACTGGAGGCCTCGCTGTAGTGACCGGCACAGACCGGAGGCCTCGCTGTAGTGACCGGCACAGACCGGAGGCCTCGCTGTAGTGACCGGCACAGACCGGAGGCCTCGCTGTAGTGACCGGCACAGACCGGAGGCCTCGCTGTAGTGACCGGCACAGACCGGAGGCCTCGCTGTAGTGACCGGCACAGACCGGAGGCCTCGCTGTAGTGACCGGCACAGACCGGAGGCCTCGCTGTAGTGACCGGCACAGACCCGAGGCCTCGCTGTAGTGACCGGCACAGACCCGAGGCCTCGCTGTAGTGACCGGCACAGACCGGAGGCCTCGCTGTAGTGACCGGCACAGACCGGAGGCCTCGCTGTAGTGACCGGCACAGACCGGAGGCCTCGCTGTAGTGACCGGCACAGACCGGAGGCCTCGCTGTAGTGACCGGCACAGACCGGAGGCCTCGCTGTAGTGACCGGCACAGACCGGAGGCCTCGCTGTAGTGACCGGCACAGACCGGAGGCCTCGCTGTAGTGACCGACACAGACCGGAGGCCTCGCTGTAGTGACCGGCACAGACCGGAGGCCTCGCTGTAGTGACCGGCACAGACCGGAGGCCTCGCTGTAGTGACCGGCACAGACCGGAGGCCTCGCTGTAGTGACCGGCACAGACCGGAGGCCTCGCTGTAGTGACCGGAACAGACCGGAGGCCTCGCTGTAGTGACCGACACAGACCGGAGGCCTCGCTGTAGTGACAGACACAGACCGGAGGCCTCGCTGTAGTGACCGGCACAGACCGGAGGCCTCGCTGTAGTGACCGGCACAGACCGGAGGCCTCGCTGTAGTGACCGGCACAGACCGGAGGCCTCGCTGTAGTGACCGACACAGACCGGAGGCCTCGCTGTAGCGTCTAGCCTGATAGATGAGCCTGGCCGCTGCATTCAGAATAGATTGTAGAGGGGAGAGTTTAGTGAGGGGAAGACGGATTAGTAAGGAGTTACAGTAGTCAAGGCGAGAATGAATCAGAGAGACAATAAGTGTCTTTAGTGTATCTCTGGTAAGGAAAGGGTGTATTCTGGAGATGGTTTTGAGGTGGAGGTGACATGAACGTGCGAGTGATTCAATATGAGAGGTGAAGGAAAGGTCTGCGTCAAACATGACCCCGAGGCAGCGGGCATGCTGCCTAGGAGTTATAGTAAGGCCTGAGACTGCAATGGATATATCAGGGACAGATCTGTTAGATGGTGGAAACAGTAGTAATTCAGTCTTAGAGAGATTTAGTGTCAGATAGAGCGAGGACATGATATTAGAGACAGCAGAGAGACAGTCACTGGTGTTCTGTATGAGTGCAGGGGTGATGTCACGGGAAGATGTGTATAATTGGGTGTCATCAGCATAAAGATGGTACCTGAAGCCAAATCTGGCGATGGTTTGTCCAATGGGGGCTGTGTAGAGAGAAAAGAGCAGGGGGCCGAGGACCGAGCCCTGAGGAACCCCAACAGCAAGGGAAAGAGGGGAAGAAACAGAGCCCGCAAATGATAGACTGAAAGTGCGGTCTGAGAGATAAGAGGAGAACCAGGAGAGCGCAGTGTCCATGAGGCCGACTGAGCGGAGCAGAGTGAGGAGGAGATGATGGTCAACAGTGTCAAAAGCTGCAGAGAGGTCCAGAAGAATAAGAAGAGAGAAGTCACCATTGGATTTAGCCATTAGGAGATCATTGGAGACTTTTGTGAGAGCCATTTCAGTAGAGTGCAGAGCGCGGAAACCAGATTGTAAGGGGTCAAGCAGAGAGTTAGCGGAGAGATAGCGGATTAACCGAGAATAAACCAGGCGTTCCAAGAGTTTAGAGATGAAGGGGAGATTAGATACGGGTCGATAGTTAGCAGCACAGGACGGGTCCAGGGAGGGTTTTTGTATCATTGCAAACCTGGATCCTGACCTAGGGCAGAGTTCAGACCTGGTGGTCAGCGCCGCCATGGACTGGTCTAGAGGTGAATGTGTCAGAGCACAGGCCTTGAGTCTGAGGCTGTGTGTGTACTGCGGCCTAGACATCTGCTCCATATACAGGTCAATGAGTTTCACATTGGTGCAGGATTTCTGGCCTGATATCTGTCTGTCCGTGCCCAGATGAAGCAGAGCCAGTAACACACACTACACCCTGAGTGTAACAGTGTATAGACCCGAAATAGTGGTGTACAAGCACAAGACATAAGGAGTCTCAGCTACAGGATCTCAAGTGCTGGGTGACCTTAAAGACTGGACCTTAAGTCATTGTCCAAATTCACCAAATGCAAAAAACGTCCGCACCATAAAGAGCAGATGGAGGAAAACCTGAGACTGGAATAACAGGAGCAAATGGGCGGCAGATGGAGGCGCTGAGGATATATGGCCGTATACAGGGAGCAAAAGGGACTGATATACTAAGGATAGGTCATCAATATTAGATCGGTGGGGGTCTAATACATGGCACCCCCGCTGACCAGATGTGTAATAAGTGATGTCACAGTACAGAGATACTACACACAGTGATGTCACAGTACAGAGATAATACACACAGTGATGTCACAGTACAGAGATACTACACACAGTGATGTCACAGTACAGGATAATACACACAGTGATGTCACGGTACAGAGATAATACACACAGTGATGTCACAGTACAGGGATAATACACACAGTGATGTCACAGTACAGGATAATACACACAGTGATGTCACAGTACAGGATAATACACACAGTGATGTCACAGTACAGGATAATACACACAGTGATGTCACAGTACAGTATAATACACACAGTGATGTCACAGTACAGAGATACTACACACAGTGATGTCACAGTACAGGGTAATACACACAGTGATGTCACAGTACAGGATAATACATACAGTGATGTCACAGTACAGAGATAATACACACAGTGATGTCACAGTACAGAGATAATACACACAGTGATGTCACAGTACAGAGATAATACACACAGTGATGTCACAGTACAGAGATACTACACATAGTGATGTCACAGTACAGGATAATACACACAGTGATGTCACAGTACAGGGATAATACACACAGTGATGTCACAGTACAGAGATACTACACACAGTGATGTCACAGTACAGGATAATACACACAGTGATGTCACAGTACAGGGATAATACACACAGTGATGTCACAGTACAGGATAATACACACAGTGATGTCACAGTACAGGATAATACACACAGTGATGTCACAGTACAGGATAATACACACAGTGATGTCACAGTACAGGGATAATACACACAGTGATGTCACAGTACAGAGATACTACACACAGTGATGTCACAGTACAGGGATAATACACACAGTGATGTCACAGTACAGGATAATACACACAGTGATGTCACAGTACAGGATAATACACACAGTGATGTCACAGTACAGAGATAATACACACAGTGATGTCACAGTACAGAGATAATACACACAGTGATGTCACAGTACAGGATAATACACACAGTGATGTCACAGTACAGGGATAATACACACAGTGATGTCACAGTACAGAGATACTACACACAGTGATGTCACAGTACAGGATAATACACACAGTGATGTCACAGTACAGGATAATACATACAGTGATGTCACAGTACAGAGATAATACACACAGTGATGTCACAGTACAGAGATAATACACACAGTGATGTCACAGTACAGGATAATACACACAGTGATGTCACAGTACAGGGATAATACATACAGTGATGTCACAGTACAGAGATAATACACACAGTGATGTCACAGTACAGGATAATACATACAGTGATGTCACAGTACAGAGATAATACACACAGTTATGTCACAGTACAGAGATAATACACACAGTGATGTCACAGTACAGAGATAATACACACAGTGATGTCACAGTACAGAGATAATACACACAGTGATGTCACAGTACAGGATAATACACACAGTGATGTCACAGTACAGGGATAATACACACAGTGATGTCACAGTACAGAGATACTACACACAGTGATGTCACAGTACAGGATAATACACACAGTGATGTCACAGTACAGGGATAATACACACAGTGATGTCGCAGTACAGGGATAATACACACAGTGATGTCACAGTACAGGATAATACACACAGTGATGTCACAGTACAGGATAATACACACAGTGATGTCACAGTACAGGGATAATACACACAGTGATGTCACAGTACAGGATAATACACACAGTGATGTCACAGTAAAGAGATACTACACACAGTGATGTCACAGTACAGGATAATACACACAGTGATGTCACAGTACAGGGATAATACACACAGTGATGTCACAGTACAGGATAATACACACAGTGATGTCACAGTACAGGATAATACACACAGTGATGTCACAGTACAGCATAATACACACAGTGATGTCACAGTACAGGATAATACACACAGTGATGTCACAGTACAGAGATAATACACACAGTGATGTCACAGTACAGAGATAATACACACAGTGATGTCACAGTACAGAGATAATACACACAGTGATGTCACAGTACAGAGATAATACACACAGTGATGTCACAGTACAGGATAATACACACAGTGATGTCACAGTACAGAGATAATACACACAGTGATGTCACAGTACAGGATAATACACACAGTGATGTCACAGTACAGAGATAATACACACAGTGATGTCACAGTACAGGATAATACACACAGTGATGTCACAGTACATGGATAATACACACAGTGATGTCACAGTACAGGATAATACACACAGTGATGTCACAGTACAGGATAATACACACAGTGATGTCACAGTAAAGAGATACTACACACAGTGATGTCACAGTACAGGATAATACACACAGTGATGTCACAGTACAGGGATAATACACACAGTGATGTCACAGTACAGGATAATACACACAGTGATGTCACAGTACAGGATAATACACACAGTGATGTCACAGTACAGGATAATACACACAGTGATGTCACAGTACAGAGATAATACACACAGTGATGTCACAGTACAGAGATTATACACACAGTGATGTCACAGTACAGAGATAATACACACAGTGATGTCACAGTACAGAGATAATACACACAGTGATGTCACAGTACAGGATAATACACAGTGATGTCACAGTACAGAGATAATACACACAGTGATGTCACAGTACAGGATAATACACACAGTGATGTCACAGTACAGGATAATACACACAGTGATGTCACAGTACAGAGATAATACACACAGTGATGTCACAGTACAGGATAATACACACAGTGATGTCACAGTACAGAGATAATACACACAGTGATGTCACAGTACAGGATAATACACACAGTGATGTCACAGTACAGAGATAATACACACAGTGATGTCACAGTACAGAGATAATACACACAGTGATGTCACAGTACATGGATAATACACACAGTGATGTCACAGTACAGGATAATACACACAGTGATGTCACAGTACAGAGATAATACACACAGTGATGTCACAGTACAGAGATAATACACACAGTGATGTCACAGTACAGGATAATACACACAGTGATGTCACAGTACAGAGATAATACACACAGTGATGTCACAGTACAGGATAATACACACAGTGATGTCACAGTACATGGATAATACACACAGTGATGTCACAGTACAGGATAATACACACAGTGATGTCACAGTACAGAGATAATACACACAGTGATGTCACAGTACAGGATAATACACACAGTGATGTCACAGTACATGGATAATACACACAGTGATGTCACAGTACAGGATAATACACACAGTGATGTCACAGTACAGGATAATACACACAGTGATGTCACAGTAAAGAGATACTACACACAGTGATGTCACAGTACAGGATAATACACACAGTGATGTCACAGTACAGGGATAATACACACAGTGATGTCACAGTACAGGATAATACACACAGTGATGTCACAATACAGGATAATACACACAGTGATGTCACAGTACAGCATAATACACACAGTGATGTCACAGTACAGGATAATACACACAGTGATGTCACAGTACAGAGATAATACACACAGTGATGTCACAGTACAGAGATTATACACACAGTGATGTCACAGTACAGAGATAATACACACAGTGATGTCACAGTACAGAGATAATACACACAGTGATGTCACAGTACAGGATAATACACAGTGATGTCACAGTACAGAGATAATACACACAGTGATGTCACAGTACAGGATAATACACACAGTGATGTCACAGTACAGGATAATACACACAGTGATGTCACAGTACAGAGATAATACACACAGTGATGTCACAGTACAGGATAATACACACAGTGATGTCACAGTACAGAGATAATACACACAGTGATGTCACAGTACAGGATAATACACACAGTGATGTCACAGTACAGAGATAATACACACAGTGATGTCACAGTACAGAGATAATACACACAGTGATGTCACAGTACAGGATAATACACACAGTGATGTCACAGTACAGAGATAATACACACAGTGATGTCACAGTACAGGATAATACACACAGTGATGTCACAGTACATGGATAATACACACAGTGATGTCACAGTACAGGATAATACACACAGTGATGTCACAGTACAGGATAATACACACAGTGATGTCACAGTACAGGATAATACACACAGTGATGTCACAGTACAGAGATAATACACACAGTGATGTCACAGTACAGGATAATACACACAGTGATGTCACAGTACAGAGATAATACACACAGTGATGTCACAGTACAGAGATAATACACACAGTGATGTCACAGTACATGGATAATACACACAGTGATGTCACAGTACAGGATAATACACACAGTGATGTCACAGTACAGAGATAATACACACAGTGATGTCACAGTACAGAGATAATACACACAGTGATGTCACAGTACAGGATAATACACACAGTGATGTCACAGTACAGAGATAATACACACAGTGATGTCACAGTACAGGATAATACACACAGTGATGTCACAGTACAGAATAATACACACAGTGATGTCACAGTACAGGATAAAACACACAGTGATGTCACAGTACAGGATAATACACACAGTGATGTCACAGTACAGAGATAATACACACAATGATGTCACAGTACATGGATAATACACACAGTGATGTCACAGTACAGGATAATACACACAGTGATGTCACAGTACAGAGATAATACACACAGTGATGTCACAGTACAGAGATAATACACACAGTGATGTCACAGTACAGGATAATACACACAGTGATGTCACAGTACAGGATAATACACACAGTGATGTCACAGTACAGAGATTATACACACAGTGATGTCACAGTACAGAGATAATACACACAGTGATGTCACAGTACAGAGATAATACACACAGTGATGTCACAGTACAGGATAATACACACAGTGATGTCACAGTACAGAGATTATACACACAGTGATGTCACAGTACAGGGATAATACACACAGTGATGTCACAGTACAGGATAATACACACAGTGATGTCACAGTACAGGGATAATACACACAGTGATGTCACAGTACAGAGATAATACACACAGTGATGTCACAGTACAGAGATAATACACACAGTGATGTCACAGTACAGGGATAATACACACAGTGATGTCACAGTACAGAGATAATACACACAGTGATGTCACAGTACAGGATAATACACACAGTGATGTCACAGTACAGAGATAATACACACAGTGATGTCACAGTACAGGATAATACACACAGTGATGTCACAGTACAGAGATTATACACACAGTGATGTCACAATACAGAGATAATACACCCAGTGATGTCACAGTACAGGATAATACACACAGTGATGTCACAGTACAGAGATAATACACACAGTGATGTCACAGTACAGGATAATACACACAGTGATGTCACAGTACAGGGATAATACACACAGTGATGTCACAGTACAGGATAATACACACAGTGATGTCACAGTACAGGATAATACACACAGTGATGTCACAGTACAGAGATAATACACACAGTGATGTCACAGTACAGAGATACTACACACAGTGATGTCACAGTACAGGATAATACACACAGTGATGTCACAGTACAGGATAATACACACAGTGATGTCACAGTACAGGGATAATACACACAGTGATGTCACAGTACAGGATAATACACACAGTGATGTCACAGTACAGGATAATACACACAGTGATGTCACAGTACAGGATAATACACACAGTGATGTCACAGTACAGAGATAATACACACAGTGATGTCACAGTACAGAGATTATACACACAGTGATGTCACAGTACAGAGATAATACACACAGTGATGTCACAGTACAGAGATAATACACACAGTGATGTCACAGTACAGGATAATACACAGTGATGTCACAGTACAGAGATAATACACACAGTGATGTCACAGTACAGGATAATACACACAGTGATGTCACAGTACAGGATAATACACACAGTGATGTCACAGTACAGAGATAATACACACAGTGATGTCACAGTACAGGATAATACACACAGTGATGTCACAGTACAGAGATAATACACACAGTGATGTCACAGTACAGGATAATACACACAGTGATGTCACAGTACAGAGATAATACACACAGTGATGTCACAGTACAGAGATAATACACACAGTGATGTCACAGTACATGGATAATACACACAGTGATGTCACAGTACAGGATAATACACACAGTGATGTCACAGTACAGAGATAATACACACAGTGATGTCACAGTACAGAGATAATACACACAGTGATGTCACAGTACAGGATAATACACACAGTGATGTCACAGTACAGAGATAATACACACAGTGATGTCACAGTACAGGATAATACACACAGTGATGTCACAGTACATGGATAATACACACAGTGATGTCACAGTACAGGATAATACACACAGTGATGTCACAGTACAGGATAAAACACACAGTGATGTCACAGTACAGGATAATACACACAGTGATGTCACAGTACAGAGATAATACACACAATGATGTCACAGTACATGGATAATACACACAGTGATGTCACAGTACAGGATAATACACACAGTGATGTCACAGTACAGGGATAATACACACAGTGATGTCACAGTACAGGATAATACACACAGTGATGTCACAGTACAGGATAATACACACAGTGATGTCACAGTACAGCATAATACACACAGTGATGTCACAGTACAGGATAATACACACAGTGATGTCACAGTACAGAGATAATACACACAGTGATGTCACAGTACAGAGATAATACACACAGTGATGTCACAGTACAGAGATAATACACACAGTGATGTCACAGTACAGAGATAATACACACAGTGATGTCACAGTACAGGATAATACACACAGTGATGTCACAGTACAGAGATAATACACACAGTGATGTCACAGTACAGGATAATACACACAGTGATGTCACAGTACAGAGATAATACACACAGTGATGTCACAGTACAGGATAATACACACAGTGATGTCACAGTACAGGATAATACACACAGTGATGTCACAGTAAAGAGATACTACACACAGTGATGTCACAGTACAGGATAATACACACAGTGATGTCACAGTACAGGGATAATACACACAGTGATGTCACAGTACAGGATAATACACACAGTGATGTCACAATACAGGATAATACACACAGTGATGTCACAGTACAGCATAATACACACAGTGATGTCACAGTACAGGATAATACACACAGTGATGTCACAGTACAGAGATAATACACACAGTGATGTCACAGTACAGAGATTATACACACAGTGATGTCACAGTACAGAGATAATACACACAGTGATGTCACAGTACAGAGACAATACACACAGTGATGTCACAGTACAGGATAATACACAGTGATGTCACAGTACAGAGATAATACACACAGTGATGTCACAGTACAGGATAATACACACAGTGATGTCACAGTACAGGATAATACACACAGTGATGTCACAGTACAGAGATAATACACACAGTGATGTCACAGTACAGAGATAATACACACAGTGATGTCACAGTACAGGATAATACACACAGTGATGTCACAGTACAGAGATAATACACACAGTGATGTCACAGTACAGGATAATACACACAGTGATGTCACAGTACAGAGATAATACACACAGTGATGTCACAGTACAGAGATAATACACACAGTGATGTCACAGTACATGGATAATACACACAGTGATGTCACAGTACAGGATAATACACACAGTGATGTCACAGTACATGGATAATACACACAGTGATGTCACAGTACAGAGATAATACACACAGTGATGTCACAGTACAGGATAATACACACAGTGATGTCACAGTACAGAGATAATACACACAGTGATGTCACAGTACAGGATAATACACACAGTGATGTCACAGTACATGGATAATACACACAGTGATGTCACAGTACAGGATAATACACACAGTGATGTCACAGTACAGGATAAAACACACAGTGATGTCACAGTACAGGATAATACACACAGTGATGTCACAGTACAGAGATAATACACACAATGATGTCACAGTACATGGATAATACACACAGTGATGTCACAGTACAGGATAATACACACAGTGATGTCACAGTACAGAGATAATACACACAGTGATGTCACAGTACAGGATAATACACACAGTGATGTCACAGTACAGGATAATACACACAGTGATGTCACAGTACAGAGATTATACACACAGTGATGTCACAGTACAGAGATAATACACACAGTGATGTCACAGTACAGGGATAATACACACAGTGATGTCACAGTACAGGATAATACACACAGTGATGTCACAGTACAGGGATAATACACACAGTGATGTCACAGTACAGAGATAATACACACAGTGATGTCACAGTACAGAGATAATACACACAGTGATGTCACAGTACAGGGATAATACACACAGTGATGTCACAGTACAGGATAATACACACAGTGATGTCACAGTACAGAGATAATACACACAGTGATGTCACAGTACAGGATAATACACACAGTGATGTCACAGTACAGAGATAATACACACAGTGATGTCACAGTACAGGATAATACACACAGTGATGTCACAGTACAGAGATTATACACACAGTGATGTCACAATACAGAGATAATACACCCAGTGATGTCACAGTACAGGATAATACACACAGTGATGTCACAGTACAGAGATAATACACACAGTGATGTCACAGTACAGGATAATACACACAGTGATGTCACAGTACAGGGATAATACACACAGTGATGTCACAGTACAGGATAATACACACAGTGATGTCACAGTACAGGATAATACACACAGTGATGTCACAGTACAGAGATAATACACACAGTGATGTCACAGTACAGAGATACTACACACAGTGATGTCACAGTACAGGATAATACACACAGTGATGTCACAGTACAGGATAATACACACAGTGATGTCACAGTACAGGGATAATACACACAGTGATGTCACAGTACAGAGATAATACACACAGTGATGTCACAGTACAGAGATACTACACACAGTGATGTCACAGTACAGGATAATACACACAGTGATGTCACAGTACAGGATAATACACACAGTGATGTCACAGTACAGAGATACTACACACAGTGATGTCACAGTACAGGATAATACACACAGTGATGTCACAGTACAGGAAAATACACACAGTGATGTCACAGTACAGAGATACTACACACAGTGATGTCACAGTACAGGATAATACACACAGTGATGTCACAGTACAGGGATAATACACACAGTGATGTCACAGTACAGGATAATACACACAGTGATGTCACAGTACAGGATAATACACACAGTGATGTTACAGTACAGAGATAATACACACAGTGATGTCACAGTACAGAGATACTACACACAGTGATGTCACAGTACAGGATAATACACACAGTGATGTCACAGTACAAGATAATACACACAGTGATGTCACAGTACAGGATAATACACACAGTGATGTCACAGTACAGGATAATACACACAGTGATGTCACAGTACAGGATAATACACACAGTGATGTCACAGTAAAGAGATACTACACACAGTGATGTCACAGTACAGGATAATACACACAGTGATGTCACAGTACAGGGATAATACACACAGTGATGTCACAGTACAGGATAATACACACAGTGATGTCACAGTACAGGATAATAAACACAGTGATGTCACAGTACAGCATAATACACACAGTGATGTCACAGTACAGAGATTATACACACAGTGATGTCACAGTACAGAGATAATACACACAGTGATGTCACAGTACAGAGATAATACACACAGTGATGTCACAGTACAGAGATAATACACACAGTGATGTCACAGTACAGAGATAATACACACAGTGATGTCACAGTACAGGATAATACACACAGTGATGTCACAGTACAGGGATAATACACACAGTGATGTCACAGTACAGAGATAATACACACAGTGATGTCACAGTACAGAGATAATACACACAGTGATGTCACAGTACAGGGATAATACACACAGTGATGTCACAGTACAGGATAATACACACAGTGATGTCACAGTACAGAGATAATACACACAGTGATGTCACAGTACAGGATAATACACACAGTGATGTCACAGTACAGAGATAATACACACAGTGATGTCACAGTACAGGATAATACACACAGTGATGTCACAGTACAGAGATTATACACACAGTGATGTCACAGTACAGAGATAATACACCCAGTGATGTCACAGTACAGGATAATACACACAGTGATGTCACAGTACAGAGATAATACACACAGTGATGTCACAGTACAGGATAATACACACAGTGATGTCACAGTACAGGGATAATACACACAGTGATGTCACAGTACAGGATAATACACATAGTGATGTCACAGTACAGGATAATACACACAGTGATGTCACAGTACAGAGATAATACACACAGTGATGTCACAGTACAGAGATACTACACACAGTGATGTCACAGTACAGGATAATACACACAGTGATGTCACAGTACAGGATAATACACACAGTGATGTCACAGTACAGGGATAATACACACAGTGATGTCACAGTACAGAGATAATACACACAGTGATGTCACAGTACAGAGATACTACACACAGTGATGTCACAGTACAGGATAATACACACAGTGATGTCACAGTACAGGATAATACACACAGTGATGTCACAGTACAGAGATACTACACACAGTGATGTCACAGTACAGGATAATACACACAGTGATGTCACAGTACAGGATAATACACACAGTGATGTCACAGTACAGAGATACTACACACAGTGATGTCACAGTACAGGATAATACACACAGTGATGTCACAGTACAGGGATAATACACACAGTGATGTCACAGTACAGGATAATACACACAGTGATGTCACAGTACAGGATAATACACACAGTGATGTTACAGTACAGAGATAATACACACAGTGATGTCACAGTACAGAGATACTACACACAGTGATGTCACAGTACAGGATAATACACACAGTGATGTCACAGTACAGGATAATACACACAGTGATGTCACAGTACAGGATAATACACACAGTGATGTCACAGTACAGGATAATACACACAGTGATGTCACAGTACAGGATAATACACACAGTGATGTCACAGTAAAGAGATACTACACACAGTGATGTCACAGTACAGGATAATACACACAGTGATGTCACAGTACAGGGATAATACACACAGTGATGTCACAGTACAGGATAATACACACAGTGATGTCACAGTACAGGATAATAAACACAGTGATGTCACAGTACAGCATAATACACACAGTGATGTCACAGTACAGAGATTATACACACAGTGATGTCACAGTACAGAGATAATACACACAGTGATGTCACAGTACAGAGATAATACACACAGTGATGTCACAGTACAGGATAATACACAGTGATGTCACAGTACAGAGATAATACACACAGTGATGTCACAGTACAGGATAATACACACAGTGATGTCACAGTACAGGATAATACACACAGTGATGTCACAGTACAGAGATAATACACACAGTGATGTCACAGTACAGAGATAATACACACAGTGATGTCACAGTACAGGATAATACACACAGTGATGTCACAGTACAGAGATAATACACACAGTGATGTCACAGTACAGGATAATACACACAGTGATGTCACAGTACA